>NC_060178.1:99711170-99736170 GCF_021184085.1 Oncorhynchus gorbuscha
AGGAGGAATGGAAATAATGGAGAGAGAGCCTGTGACACAACTTTTTTTTCCTTCTCATCAAGACCAGAATATAAGGCATGGTTTCCCAAACATGGTCCTGGGGACCCCAAGAGGTGCACATTTTGGTTTTTGCCCTAGCACTACA
The DNA here is from genome assembly GCF_021184085.1 of Oncorhynchus gorbuscha. Taxonomy (NCBI): domain Eukaryota; kingdom Metazoa; phylum Chordata; class Actinopteri; order Salmoniformes; family Salmonidae; genus Oncorhynchus; species Oncorhynchus gorbuscha. Next base: position 99,711,316 of record NC_060178.1, read on the forward strand.
CAGCTGATTCAAATAACTAATTGTCAAGCTTTAATCATTTGAATCAACTGTATAGTGCTAGGGCAAAAAACAAAAGGTGCACCCCTTGGGGTCCCCCGGGACTGGGTTTGGGAAACACTGCTCTAAGAGATCTAGCTTCAGGCATTTATTATACGCCTGTTACGTTACGCTATGCAAAACAAGCTCGCCCAATTCAAAACTGCCTCTATTGCCCGGGTCGTTCCACCAATTCAGTGCCGTTTTGAAGAGCGTAACTTGGTAAAAAAAGATCGGATTTGACCTAATTAACATCCTGTCATAAAGAGTTTTCCCATCTCAAAGGGTTAAATAAAAAATATACTGTAAGTTCCTATTAATGCCAAATAAAGTAACAGGGTTGACCATAAATGGGTTGACCCTAAAAGAGTTGACCCTAACAGGATTGACCTTAACAGGCTTGAATGTAGCAGGCTTGATAATGATCTTAAACCAGCCATAACTCCCCTTGTGAAAGGGGGAATGGAAGCTTGTTGTGTGCAACAAGGAGTGGCAATTGAGAATTCAGAGTGGTTAAGTGGGTTAAAATCTTCCTGAAAGTCAGAGGGTGCAGAGAGGGACATGTCAAATGCTGAAAATTGGCACTTTAGCAAGTCTTTATTCATATAGCAAAATCAATTTTATTGAATTGTCCATGTGGTCTATATTAAATTGAACTTAATTTAACATACCGGCCTCATTAGTGCAGAACTTCTACTTAGAATATCAAAGGGACAGAAAAGGCACTATTTTTGTGGAACGACCCTATTTCAAAACGGGGCGGCAGGGTAGCCTAGTGGTTAGAGTGTTGGACTAGTAACCGAAAGGTTGCTAGTTCATATCCTCGAGCCGACAAGGTACAAATCTGTCGTTCTGCCCCTGAACAGGCAGTTAACCCATGGTTCCTAGTTGAAAATGAGAATTTGTTCTTAACTGACTTGCCTACTTAAACAAAGGTAAAAATAAAAAACTGTGCCCTCCATGTCTACAATGGAAAGAGCCGAGCAGACTTGGCAGATGGTTATTGAACTCTATAAGCAGCAGAATGCCCTGCCATGTGGGAGAATGTCATACTGATGAGTAAGCTGTAACCAGTGGAGAAGCCTAAGAGAAGATGTCCATATTGTACAACCTTCCCTTGAAATAGTGTAACTCTTTCTACTAACTCCCCTATCAAATCTGTTTTGATCAAAACAGCGTACCCTTCTATCGTCAGAGGCGCCAGGCCTGTAATAGAATATTTCATGGATATTAAGAAAACATCTATCTGCCTGTTGTTTTCTAGCCTGGCTGACGCGACTCACATGGTACACAGCTAAGGAGAGCCGTGACGCACAAGTCCAGAGATCATCAACTAAATTCAGTGCAGGCTGATTTTTTTCTTGAGCGGATGTTCAGGAGGACAGAAAATAATTAGAAATCATTTGTAGACTGCAAATTGACCGCAAGAAACCCAACCAGATGTAATATTAATAAATCATAATTTAAAACCATGATTACATTTGTATATGATCACGTGCCTATTATGCGTGGGAATAGTTTGAAACAGAATACCCAAATTAAAATCACTTCGAGGTGATTTGCTGGCGCTTTGACAGTCTAATGTCCAACAACGCAGGGAACCACTTTAGATACACTTTAGCCGACATCCGCATAGATGATGTGTGGATGATGTAAGAGGTGGAACTTGCATTAGAGCTGTAAAATCCACAAGCGGCTCCTGGCATTATACCTGGGCATTGCCATTGGCTACACGGAGTCGCGTTAAGAGAAATCCCATGCAGCCTTGTTTACAAGTACAAACACTGGAATGTGAGATGTAATCTACACCTCGATTAGGCTGATAAAAATCCTCAGTATTTTGTTTAATGATTTTCAATGTGAGTCATTATTTCTATATAGCCTACACTTTCTCTTTCTGAACTTCTAACGCGAGTGAGACGGATGTGGCTTCATGACAATGATCAAAAGAGCAGCTGCTCACCGATTTGACAGTTCCAATGCAGAAATGAATCAAATACAAAAATGAAAGGCTAATTTCAAAGTCGGAACAAATCCATCGTGAATATAAATAGATGTTCTTGGTAGTAATTTCCGACTAGATTAGCTAAATCTATGGTATGGTGATATACTGCCCTGAACAGGTTGCAAATTAATTTACAAGATAAATCAATTCTTCCCCCTACTAAATACCACTATACAAGTTTGAAAGTTATTGTATTGTAGCGGATAAATGCTATGTTCACAGCTTGCTAAAGGAACCGCAAGTCCTCTCTGTGCTCCTCACAGACTGCATGACACTTTAATAGGTTACAGACTGCTACTAAAGTACATTAAAGGGACCAGACACTTTTTTTCAATTTTCGCATAGAATGACATACCCAAATCTAACTGCCTGTAACTCAGGCCCTGAAGTAGGATATGCATTTTCTTGGTACCATTTGAAAGGAAACACTTTGAAGTTTGTGGAAATGTGAAAAGAATGTAGGAGAATATAACACATTAGATCTGGTAAAATACAAAGAAAAAAAATTCTTTTTTCATTTTTTTGGTACCATCATCTTTGAAATGCAAGAGAAAGGCCATACTGTATTATTCCAGCCCATGTGCAGTTTAGATTTTGGCCACTAGATGGCAGCAGTGTATATGTGCAAAGTTTTAGACTGATACAATGAACCATTGTATTTCTATTCAAAGTGTTGTATCAAGACTGCCCAAATGTTCCTAATTTGTTTATTAATAACTTTTCACATTCAAAACTGTGCACTCTTTTCAAAGAATAGCATGGTATTATTTCACTGTAATAGCTACTGTAAATTGTACAGTGCATTTAGATTAACAAGAAGCTTAAGCTTTTTGCCAATATCAGATATGTCTATGTCTTGGTAAATTTTCTTGTTACTTATAAACTCATGCTGATCGCATTAGCCTACGTTAGCTCAACCGTCCCGCAGGGGACCCACCAATCCTGAAGAGGTTTTATAGGATAAATTGATAACAGCATTTTAATAATATAATAATAATAATAATAATAATATATATAATAATATAAATAATATATGCCATTTAGCAGACGCTTTTATCCAAAGCGACTTACAGTCATGTGTGCATACATTCTACGTATGGGTGGTCCCGGGGGATCGAACCCACTACCCTGGCGTTACAAGCGCCATGCTCTACCAACTGAGCTACATATCAGCCTGCCAGTTATCTTTAGGGCGTTGGCGGCCTGTGTGTAATGTTAGTGCCTTTGTGAACAACGTGAGAGAATAAACGTATTTTAGCCAAGGCCCTGCTAAATTATGTTACATTCTCTCAATCAGCCCTAGAGCTGTTGTTATAAACCTCAGTGTGTCTTGTAGATGTCATGTACCTGGAAAATGTGATTTCACAGGCAGTAGGACCTTTTTTCCCACTGGCACTCTGCCTACCTCAATATGCCATCTTGGTTCAATCAGTTTTTCACCCAGACGGATGAAGACAAGAAGCGTATACCTCTTCGTGAACCTGAGATTCATCTGATCGAATGTTTCCAATACTTACTATTGAGTTGAGAGAATCAAATCAAATCAAATTGTATTAGTTACATTTGGCGAATACAACAGGTGTTGGCTTTACAGTGAAATGCTTACTTACAAGACCATAACTGACAATGCAGTTTAATAAAATTAGGATAAGAATAATAAGTAAATGTAACATGTAATTAAAGAGCAGCAGTAAAATAACAATAGCGAGACTATATACAGGAGGGTACCAGTACAGAGTCAATGTGCGGGGGCACCTGTTATTTGAGGTAATATGTACATGAAGGTGGAGTTGTTAAAGTGACTATGCATAGATAACAACAGAGAGTAGCAGCAGTGTAAAAGAGGGGGAGAGCAGATAGTCCGGGTAGCCCTTTGATTAGGTGTTCAGGTGTCTTATGGCTTGGGGGTAGAAGCTGTTTAGAAGCCTCTTGGGCCTAGACTTGGCGCTTCGGTACCGCTTGCTGTACAGTAGCAGAGAGGACATTCTATGACTAGTGTCATGACGTTGGCCTGGGGGTTAGGTTTCTGACAGTCATAAATACCTATTCCCCCCCTTTTCCTCTCTCTACCCTACTGATGTTACATTTGCAAACCCTTGGTTAGCATAGAGATTCTGGGAACATCAGAAGGTGGGGGGAAATTAACAATATTATGGTAATCCGACCAATTTAACATATGCGGTGGTACTTAATGAATATGATGTCAGTTCGGCTGTCATCTGAGACATTCTCATCAATGATAAGATGACATAAACTCTACAGTGGAAAGTCTACACATCAGAATTATCGGATTCACATGGAATTGTTGTTCAATTTAAATGTTTGAATAGGAAATTATTCGTGATGGGAGGAAATGTGATTTTAGCTTCTAAAATGTGAGATTTGGGTTTTCATAAGATAGGGCTCTGCTTAATCAGTGGCCCACCCCTGTGAAAGGACATGGGCTATAAAACTTTTCAAACATGCCCTCCTCTCCCTTCTTATATAAGCCCTTGACAACAATATAACCTCCTGTTCCGGGGACGTGAGGACGATGGTCCTATGTCAGAATGGTTCAGATAATAACTACAGAACGAAGCCAACATCAGCGTGAGCTTTGGTTGCGAATGGTATGAACTTTGAACTCTTATTCACTACAGAAGTGATACCTCCTAGCCGTTGAGTTAGCAACAGCAGATGCAAACGAGGGTTAGGAAGGAACAGACAGAGTAACCCGTCTATCACCCAACGACGTTAATACAATGTATCGAATTGACAACCAGAGACATTCTTCAGAGGACTTGGTTGGGCAACACGGCCGTCCATCTACCACCAACCTACCGAAGCCCAGCTCAGAGTAAATATTTATTGCATTTGCCTTTTCCAAATGGGCGGTAATTTAGAATGCATAAGATACTGTATTTACGATAGCACAGCTTCTTCCCTTTGTTCCTCAGTCTTCCCGCTCTTTCACTCAAACCCAGCCCCTTTTCTTTTGTGTAACAAGCTGTCATATCTGTTCCGCCCGCTAGGGACGTTTTCCTTTATGACGTAATTTGTAATCAAGGTATGATTTAATTATGTGTATGTGTAATTCTGTGCGATTAGTTAGGTATTTAGTAAATCAATAATTAAACCCAATTTTGTATTGCTGATTCAATTTGTGAGCCAGGGTTCGTGCAGATAACCAAGAATTTACAACTTTCAGATGAGACTGAATTAAGATGACGATTAATATTAACTGCTATTGAGGTAAAATATGACTAGGTCTTTAAGAGTTTATTCGAAAGATAACAGCTCTATAAATATTATTTAGTGGTGCCCGACTCTCTAGTTAATTACATTTACATGATTACCTCAATCAGGTAATATTAATGACGGAGAAATTATTTTGTAGAATAGCATGTCATATCATTTAATCTGGCATAGCCAAAGACACGACACGAGGGTGGCTGGAGTCTTTGACAATTTTTGGGCCTTCCTCTGACACCGCCTGGTATAGAGTTCCTGGATGGCAGGAAGCTTGGCCCCAGTGATGTATTGGGTCGTTCGCACTACCCTCTGTAGTGCCTTGCAGTCGGAGGCTGAACAGTTGCCATACCAGGTAGTGATGCAACCAGTTAGGATGCTCTCGATGGTGCACCTGTAGAACTTTTTGAGTATGTGAGGACCCATGCCAAATCTTTTCAGTCTCCTGAGGGGGAATAGGTTTTGTCGTGCCCTCTTCACGACTGTCTTGGTGTGCTTGGACCATGTTAGTTTGTTAGTGATGCAGACACCAAGCAACTTGAAGCTTTCAAGCTGCTCCACTGCAGCCCCGTTGATGAGAATGGGGCGTGCACTGTCCTCTTTTTCCTGTAGTCCACAATCATCTCCTTTGTCTTGATCACGTTGAGGGAGAGCTTGTTGTCCTGGCACCACACGGCTAGGTCTCTGACCTCCTCCCTATAGGCTGTCTCATCGTTGTCAGTGATCAGGCCTACCACTGTTGTGTCATCGGCAAACTTAGTGATGGTGTTGGAGTCGTGCCTGGCCGTGCAGTCATGAGTGAACAGGGAGTACAGGAGGGGACTGAGCACACACCCCTGAGGGGCGCCTGTGATGAGGATCAGTGTGGTGGATGTGTTGTTACCTACCCTTACCACCTGGGGGTGGCCCGTCAGGAAGTCCAGCATCCAGTTGCAGAGGGAGGTGTTTAGTCCCAAGGTCTTTAGCTTAATGTTGTGCTTTGAGGGCACTATGGTGTTGAACCCTAAGCTGTACAATAAGATGTTGAACAAACAGAGAGCGATACAATGTGAAAGGGCTGTGCTTCTTGTGTTGCAAGGAAGTGGAAAGGAACTAGTTATATGCTGATCAAACTGGCTCTGCACGTGCGTCTGCGTGCACCATCGTGCACATGTTCATTTCGTCTATCCCCACCAAAACCAACTGTGAACCAACAGGTTGAAACTGTAGCTTGCTGTTGCTAATTTTTGTCCTGGAAGATTAACATTGGGTGTGCTCTCTACTCCAACAATTCATTCACAGATAAAAAAGGGGAAAGCTAGTTAGTTTTCTTTGATTAATCTCTTCTTCTTCTTCTTCTTCTGTGAATTTTATATGGCGGTTGGCAACGAACTTTATGGTTCATTACTGCCACCAACTGGACTGGAGTGTGGACCTCGCTCATCTTTCAATCACCCACGTGGGTATAATGCTCCTAAAAACCAATGAGGAGACTGGAGAGGCGGGACATGCAGCACTTTAAGCATCTAAAATAGAACCAAGTTCATATTTTAGCGCCCGGCTACACAGATGCACATTGACGCGCGCGAGTAGTTAGGATGAGATGATTGAATAACATGTATATGCAAAAGTATTTTGCAACGCTTGCGCACGCAACATGGCCGGTTTGGTCAACACCTTATTCAACATCTTATTCATCTTATTCTTCAGAATCCATAAAGGTCATATTAACTGACTGATATTATCTCATAGAACAAAACCTATAAGATCTCTTAAACCTGTGTTCAATTTAGACCTTATTTTTAGGGTTTATCCCAAAACCCTGTTCTTTCCCCATTCAACAAGGGGTAATTAATGTACGTTTTTTAGGCGTACAAGCTGGCCAGCTCCATTTTGACCTCGACCTAAGGCTTCAATCTGTATCACAGAAATTTAGCGCTACAGCCCAATTGAAATTTAAAGGCAATGTTGCTGTGTTGACAGAGACTGCATACAGTGCTTTTAGAAAGTATTCACACCCCTTGACTTTTTCCACATTTTGTTATGTTACAAGGTTGGATTAAAATTGATTTAATTGTCATTACTTGTCAACGATCTACACAAAATACTCTGTAATGTCAAAGTGGAAGAAAAATGTACATTTATAAAGAATTTATGAAAAAAAATGCTAATAGACCTTGAGTACATAAGTATTCAACCCCCTGAGTCAATATAGGAATTATAGCTGTGAGTCTTCCTGGGTAAATCTCTGAGCTTTACACACCTGGATTGTACATTATTTGCACATTATTCTTTTTAAAAATCTTGAAGTTCTGTGCTTGAAGTTCTGTGCTTCAAATTCACAGCTCAACTGAGGGACCTTACATATACTGTAATTGTATGTGTGGGGTAAAGAGATGAGGTAGTCATTAAAATCATGTTAAACACTACTTGAGTCCATGCAACTCATTAAGCACATTTTTACTCCTGAATTATTTAGGCTTGCTTAGGGTTGAATACTTATTGACTCAATTCAGCTTTTCATTTTTTATTAATTTGTAAAAATGTCTAAAAACATAATTCCACTTTGAGATTATTTAGGTATTGTGTGTAGGCCAGTGACACAAAATCTCAATTTAATCCATTTTAAGATCAGGCTGTAACACAAATCTCTCTCTCTCTCTCTCTCTCTCTCTCTCTCTCTCTCTCTCTCTCTCTCTCTCTCTCTCTCTCTCTCTCTCTCTCTCTCTCTCTCTCTCTCTCTCTCTCTCTCTCTCTCTCTCTCTCTCTCTCTCTCTCTCTCTCTCTCTCTCTTCTCTTTCTTTCTCTCTCATTTACTCCTGAGGTGCTGACCTGTTGCACCCTCTACTGCCACTGTGATTATTATTTGACCCTGCTGGTCACCTATGAACGTTTAAACATCTTGAAGAACGATCTAGCCTTAATGGCCATTTACTCTTATAATTTCCCCCCAGCCACCCCTCAGAGCCTGGTTCCCTCTCTAGGTTTCTTCCTAGGTCCCTGCCTTTCTAGGGAGTTTTTCCTAGCCACTGTGCTTCTACATCTGCACTGCTTGCTGTTTGGGGTTTTAGGCTGGGTTTCTGTATAAGCACTTTGTGACATCTGCTGATGTAAAAAGGGCTTAACAAATACATTTTATTTGATTCAGTTATACAGATTTAATAGAGACCTTAACCCCCTTATGCTTAGAGACCTTATGCTTTTGTATATATTTGTGGGTTCGATTACAGGCTCAAAATGGCCAGAAACAAAGACCTTTCTTCTGAAACTTGTCAGTCTATTCTTGTTCAGAGAAATGAAAGCTATTCCATGTGAGAAATTGACAAGAATCTGAAGATCTCATACAACACTGTGAACTACTCCCTTCACAGAACAGCGCAAACTGGCCCTAACCAGAATAGAAAGAGGAGTGGGAGGCCCCGGTGCACAACTGAGCGAGAGGACGAGTAAATTTGAGTGTTTAGTTTGAGAAACAGATGCCTCACAAGTCCTCAACTGGCAGCTTCATTAAATAGTACCCACAAAACACCAGTCTCAACGTCAACATTGAAGAGGCGACTCCAGGATGCTGGCCTTCTAGGCAGAGTTGCAAAGAAAAAGCCATATCTCAGACTGGCCCAAAAAAAGAACAGAGGACAGAGGAAAATTGATGGAAAAAAGTGTTATGGACAGATTAATCTAAGTTTAAGGTGTTCGGATCACAAAGAAGAACATTCGTGAGACGCAGAAAAATATGAAAATATGCTGGAGGAGTGCTTGACGCCATCTGTCAAGCATGGTGGAGGCAATGTGATGGTCTGGGGGTGCTTTGATGGTGGTAAGTGGGAGATTTGTACAGGGTAAAAGGGATATTGAAGAAGGAAGGATATCACTCCATTTTGCAATGCCATGCCATACCCTGTGGGGTTTTAGGCTGGGTTTCTGTACAGCACTTTGAGATATCAGCTGATGTACGAAGGGCTATATAAATACATTTGATTTGATTTGATTTCCTCCTACAACAGGACAATGACCCAAAGCAGAGCTCCAAACTTTGCAAGAGCTATTTAGGGAAGAAGCAGTCAGCTGGTATTCTGTCTATAATGGAGAGGCCAGCACAGTCACCGGATCTTAACCCTATTGAGATGTTGTGGGAGCAGCTTGACCGTATGGTACGTAAGAAGTGCCCATCAAGCCAATCCAATTTGTGGGAGGTGCTTCAGGAAGCATGGGGTGAAATCTCTTCAGATTACCAGATTACAAATTGCTGCAAATGGAGGATTCTTTGACAAAAGCACGTTTTGAAGGACACAATTATTATTTAAATTAAAAATCATTATTTATAACCTTGTCAACATTGACTATATTTCCTATTAATTTTTCAACTCATTTTCATGGAAAACAATGCCATTTCCAAGAGGTCCCAAACTTTTGAACGGTAGTGTATATACTTTAGAGACCTAGATATTACAGGCAACATAATTACCATGGAGAATACTATGTAGTGAAACCTCATGATCTTGCTCCCACTATTTACTTGGCTTTATTGCGTACATATTTCCAAGCTTGGGAAAATGGAAAACATTAACAATAACGTAATCTGGCCTCAGAGAGCCCAGTTGGACAGAAAATGCTGCAGCATCCCAATGTGTTCAGCCCTGACACAGCAGAAATAGCATCGCCACATCCATGATTCAAACTGTAGGGGCAGCTGGCGGGGACAGCTGGTGAGGACTTACCCCAGCAAGGTGATGTTCCTGCCAATTGGCACTCATACACTTCACAGGAGACTTCCCCAGCAGTGGGGGCACCAAGACGTAATCTCTCCCTCTCTCTCCATTCAATGTTGAATCATCAATGTCCTCTCTTCCGCTCGCCTGGGGATGTTTGGACAAAACATGAGAGAGACCAAGCGGACTTTGATGACCAGCATCCCATTGACAGTCTGGCCCTCATCTTAAACCCTGTAACGGCAACCTAATTTTAATTAACCAATGCGAAAATGAAATATTGATTTGCACGACTTTCCCCAAAAAACATATCTGAGGGGAGGCATTACACTTTTACACCTCTTAGATTGTTGAATTACTTTTTAAAATCATACTTTCCTCTGACAAGGTTAGCTTGAATAACAAGGTACCCGTTGCCATGTACCTCCATTTCCTTGGCAAAGAAATGCTAATGAAACCAACCAGCCATTTTTTCAGTAGGGCAACACATGGCAAAGTAATGGTTCTGTGTGGGCGTTTGAATGGTCAGATGTAGTGTGTGGGTGGACAAGATAATGAGGTGAATATTTTCAACCAGAACCAACATAACCATTACAGTTTAATATACAATAGATGAAATGGCCAAGAATAGACAGGGCAATAACTTTCTACATGAAGAAACTAACAGGAATACTGAAGCTAAACCACTGACTTCCTGTATGTAAGTAACTAGAACTGCATGACTCTGGCCCTCCACATGTTCCCTTCAAACTGTGAGTAAAAAGAGAGAATTTTCAGTCCCACATCTGCAGCGAATGAAGCTATCACCCCAGAATAATAATAATGCAGATTATTATCGCTCCCACAATAATAATCTCACGGGTTGACAGGGAAACACTGGATAGGTTGAAAAGAACCTCGTATGCTGAACCTTTGTGCAATTAAATCATAACCTTTTCTGAAACCAGTCATGCTGACCTGGGTCAAATATGTATTTCAGACATTTTAAGTATTTTTGCTTGATTAAGCTTCTCAGACACAATAGAAACAATGACTCTGTGCATTTTAATCAACTATGCTGGCTATAGTTGGAGGAAAGGGTTGTACAAATTCAACATAATTACTGGCTAAGCCCACAGGTAACTACCTAGCCAATTATTTTATTAGAGATGTTCATCAGTTCAATGCACATGCCAGAGACTCTAACATTGATTGTTTCAAACACCTTTCTGTATACCAGCACAGTGCAGTGGAACAAAACCACAACAACTCAAAGCAATAACAAGGAATTATTTTTAAAAGAATGTCCAAATCTGGTTTATGACTGAATGCTCATAGCAGCTCAGTAGCGTGTCTGTTTATATCTGTAAAGGTAATTATATCATGTATTAAACCATGCACTATAAGATGTCTGCAATGGAAATAATGGAAATTATTCATTTAAATGTGTCATTTAGCAGACGCTGTTATCCAGAGAGACTAACAAGGACCTTGCTCAAGGGCACATAGACAGAGTTTTCACTTAGTCGGCTAAGGGATTCGAACCAGAAACGTTTTGGTAATAAACCCAATGCTTTTAACAGTTAGGATACCTGCTGCAAATAAACTCAATCAAATAATCCCAAAAGTGCAAACTCATGCCAGGCAAGATAAATAATGTGCACCTCAAGTATTGACATATTCCACCCAGGTCTGTGGTCATATCGCTCTCTAGACAGTTTTCTGGGCTTTAGGCCTAATTTGATCAATATCAGTTAAAGGAACACACTCTCAAATTAACAGTAACTGTTTAGATAACTGTTGAAGTCATTGATAATGAGCTCTTATAGGGGTGCAATGTACAGAACATTTTACAATTATCATTCTCAAACCTCACTGTCAGTTGTAACCACAAGATGATAGCGGTAAGGGAAAATTAACATTTTGGGGGGGGCAAATAAGGACACCTGACCACAACCACTGTATCCCCAATGTTTATTTTCTATGCAAACATCACACTGATGGGAAACTTATACATTGTTCATAAACATTCCTTCCGTGTCATGTATCTCGAGCCTCAAGCTTCTTATCAACAATGGATACATTTAGACAGCCGAACAGTAAAAACACAAAGTTCTACATATTCTCAGTTTAAATCCTTAGCCTAGGAATTGTCAGGTTTGTCCGAAGGTGGGACACAGGATGAGATTGAAGCGCACTCGGGCTTTGCTCTTGTTCTCAGCAACAGAGAAGTAATTCAACAGGTCAAAGTGACCCATATATGAAAAGTATGAGTCCTGATGTTGGTTCACCAAACACTCCCACTTCCTGGTGTCCGCAAAGCCTGTTCCAATGTATTTAGATTGAAGATGCTCCAACTGGCTGTGAAGGTTGTGGCTGTCTGTCATCTTCAGGCAGATGTCTGAACAAGGAAGGAATATTATTTCAGTGCATATAGCTGTTATTTAGCCAATGTTACAAACTTAGCAATACCCTGATGAAGACAGCTTGGCTGTTGAAACGTTGGTAATTACAATTTTGCATCTGAGCTCCTAGAGTGTGCGGCTATCTTTTATTTTCAAACAACCTTAGACATTTTTGTCATTTGCTTTGTATAGCCAGAAACTGTCCTTTAAACTTTGCCAGATGTCCACCTGTTCCATACTTTTACTGCCATTATGATTTATATCACCCAACAGACGCAAAACCATGTAAACACCTGAATGAGCTTGGCTAGTACACATGCATCACGTGCATGTATTTAGCTTACATTGTGCGTGTGTAATGGACATCACGCTGCTTGCTTAGTGAGTATTGCTTCCATCGGCTCAAACCAAACTCTGAACCCAGGAACTCTGCCTTGCTAGCACACGAGACCACCCTACTGGGGTCTTACCAGTCGATCCATGTGAAAAGCTAGCTATTCGGCGGCGCAAGTGGAGATACTTCAGGCTGAGGAGTGAGTTTCACATCCCCATGTGCTACATTCACCCCTCAAACTTACTCCACAGTGACCCCAGAGCGACTGAGTGCAACTGTAAATCTGAGTCATGGCACCATCTGTTAGCGACATCACAATGCTTGCTTAGCGAGTACTACTTCCTCCTAATTTGGCTCACACCCAGGACCTCTGCCTTGCTAGAACATGTGACCGCCCTCCTGAAGCATCATAGCAGTCGCACAAAGTGAAAAGCTAGCTATTCAGCTGTGCAAGTGGAGACACTTCAGGCTGAGGAGTGAGCTTCACACATCCCCATGTACTATATTCTCATGCCTCAGGTGATCAACAAACCCTGAGAGCCACACACTGACCCGCCCTTTGAAGTGTGATATTAACTACGGCATAATAAGGAAAACAAGGAAAGGGTGTATAGGGTGTCCAAGGGTGTATAGGGTGTCCAAGGGTGTATAGGGTGTCCAAGGGTGTATAGGGTGTCCAAGGGTGTATAGGGTGTCCAAGGGTGTATAGGGTGTCCAAGAGTGTATAGGGTGTCCAAGGGTGTTTTGGGTGTCCAAGGGTGTATAGGGTGTCCAAGGGTGTTTTGGGTGTCCAAGGGTGTTTTGGGTGTCCAAGAGTGTATAGGGTTTCCAAGGGTGTTTTGGGTGTCCAATCAAAAACGCATTTGTTAAATGGGTAGATCAGAGATGGACAACTCCAGTCCTCAGGGGCCTGATTGTTGTCACACTTTTCCCCCAGCTAACACAACTGACTCCAATAATAATCAACTGGCTACCTGACAGACTCACTCTCACGTTGAACTCATCATCTTTCTACTGGCTACCTGACAGACTCACTCTCCCGTTGAACTCATCATCTTTCTACTGGCTACCTGACAGACTCACTCTCCCGTTGAACTCATCATCTTTCTACTGGCTACCTGACAGAGTCACTCTCCCGTTGAACTCATCATCTTTCTACTGGCTACCTGACAGAGTCACTCTCCCGTTGAACTCATCATCTTTCTACTGGCTACCTGACAGACTCACTCTCCCGTTGAACTCATCATCTTTCTACTGGCTACCTGACAGAGTCACTCTCCCGTTGAACTCATCATCTTTCTACTGGCTACCTGACAGGCTCACTCTCCCGTTGAACTCATCATCTTTCTACTGGCTACCTGACAGAGTCACTCTCCCGTTGAACTTGTAATCTTTCTTCTGGAATCCGCAGAACACAAAACAATTGCAACAAAAATGTATGGTATTGAAAAACCATCCCTTGGCTATTTCCAAATATCCTGGTATACGGTATACCGCCCAAGCCTGTTTCGTAACCTAATCCAATAATAATTACTGAGCTTTGTTGACATAGCGGTGCAGGTTTCTCGTAACAACTCGAGGATTTTACATTTTATGGCCGTCGTCTTAAAAGTTGTTTTCGTGGGTTGCAAAATTAGCATGACACGAGCTGAATTAAATATAAAAGGCTTTGACATTTTACAGAGGTGCTTGTTTTTGTGAGAAATCTTCGAAAAATAACAGGAATTTCAAATGAATATGAAAGCGCATACTAAAATATGAAAACATGTCCATCTTACGTCCTAGCGTCTATCGTTTTTAAGTGAAGGCCTGCAGTCAATTTGTGCAATACATTAGGTGATAATGCTGATCACATTCTTAATTTCACCTGTTACATTATTTCACATTGTGAAGATGACTTAGTTCCCCAGAACAGTTGAGCCAGTCACGTGTTTGTTTGAAAATAGCACAACAGGAGAAAGCAGGAGCAGGTGAGCCCAGGTGTGTATTGACAGTGGTTGTGTTTTATATTGAAAATTAAGTGGGTTTTTTTCGTCAATAGAGTGATCAGGGACATGCAACTATAATTTTCCTTGAAATAAAATAGTTTCATTTTTATCAAATGACAGAAGTGTAATAGTATTTTGGCTGGCAGCTACACAAGTAAATGTGGCTTACAATGCAGAAACGATGCATGGCCATCATATTTCTAATGTTTTGCCCTATCATAGAAAGTATTTAGCCAGTTACATTTCCTAATGTTTTGCTTAAAGTTAATCTTGCATAAATATATATATATATATATATGTTAATGCGAGTGTAGCGAAATGCTTGTGCTTCTAGTTCCGACAATGCAGTAATCTAACCTAACAATTCCACAACTACTACCTTATACACACAAGTGTAAAGGGATAAAGAATATGTACATAAAGATGTATGAATGAGTGATGGTACAGAATGGCATAGGCAAGATGCAATAGATGGTAAAGAGTACAGTATATACATATGAGATTAGTAATGTAGGGTATATAAACATAATGTGGCATAGTTTAAAGTGGCTAGGGATACATGTATTACATAAAGATGGCAAGATACAGTAGATGATATAGACTACAGTATATACATATGAAATGAGTAATGTAGGGTCTGTAAACATTATATTAAGTGGCATTGTTTAAAGTGGCTAGTGATACATTTTTACATCAATTTCCATTATTAAAGTGGCTGGAGTTGAGTCAGTATGTTGGCAGCAGCCACTCAATGTTAGTGGTGGCTGTTTAACAGTCTGATGGCCTTGAGATAGAAGCTGTTTTTCGGTCCCTGCTTTGATGCACCTGTACTGACCTCGTCTTCTGGATGATAGCAGGGTGAACTGGCAGTGGCTTGGGTGGTTGTTGTCCTTGATGATCTTTATGGCCTTCCTGTGACATCGGGTGGTGTAGGTGTCCTGGAGGGCAGGTAGTTTGCCCCCGGTGATGCGTTGTGCAGACCTCACTACCCTTTGGAGAGCCTTACGGTTGTGGGCGGAGCAGTTGCCGTACCAGGCGGTGATTGTGCATCTGTAGAAATTTGTGAGTGCTTTTGGTGACAAGCCAAATTTCTTCAGCCTCCTGAGGTTGAAGAGGCGCTGCTGCGCCTTCTTCACAATGCTGTCTGTGTGGGTGGACCAATTCAGTTTGTCCGTGATGTGTACGCCAAGGAACTTAAAACTTACTACCCTCTCCACTACTGTCCCGTCGATGTGGATAGGGGGGTGCTCCCTCTGCTGTTTCCACAATCATCTCCTTTGTTTTGTTGACGTTGAATGTGAGGTTATTTTCCTGACACCACACTCCGTGGGCCCTCACCTCCTCCCTGTAGGCCCTCTACACATCATACAGAGCGCTGTCTGCTGATAGGATGCCTGTTCATGAATTATCATGTTTAGAAGTGCAAAATTAGTCTGATGCCGAGCAGAAATTACAATAACAATCATTTTAGATCTGTGTTTACAAAACGCAGCAAGATGTTACTTATGCGTTTTATGTGGCTAAATTAATACGGTGACAGGGCATCATATTGTGTTAGCTTTCTGCCATGTTTGAGAAGTCAAAGCCCTTTGGATTAGTTATTTGTACAGCTGCCACTGCTATCTTGATTACCTTGTGTTTTTCTCCTCTCAGTTCTCCATGGTCTTCTCCTCCCCCCTCTTCTCCAAGCAGTCAGGCCTGTTGCCCTAGCAACTCCAGACTACACACAGACACAGCCTGTAGACATGTTGTTAGAGAGCCAGTACTGCATGTGTCAAAACTTTCTTCATTTGCACAATGTCTCTTGTTCAATTTCGCTTGTAAATGTCCAAACTCACCAAAAATGACATTCTTCAGTTTCTTGGCAATTTCTCACATGGAATAGCCTTCATCTCTCAGAACAAGAATAGACTGACGAATTTCAGAAGAAAGGTCTTTGTTTCTGGCCATTTTGAGCCTGCAATCGAATCCACAAATGCTGATGCTCCAGATACTCAACTCGTCTAAAGAAGGCCAGTGTTATTGTTTCTTTAATCAGGACAACAGTCTTCAGCTTCATAATTGCAAAAGGGTTTTCTAATGATCAATTAGCCTTTTAAAATGATAAACTTGGATTAGCTAACACAACATGCCATTGGAACACAGGAGTGATGGTTGCCGATAATGGGCCTCTATACAGCTATGTAGATATTCCACAAGAAATCAGCCGTTTCCAGCTACAATAGTCATTTACAATATTAACAATGTCTACACTGTATTTCTGATCAATTTAATGTTTTTTAATGGACAAAATAAATAGATTTTCTTTCAAAAACAAGGACATTTCTAAGTGACCCCAAACTTTTGAACAACAGTGTATGTCCTGGATGGCAGGAAGCTTGGCTTGGCTTGGAAATACAAGATCCCAGAAATTTTTCATAAGGACATTTTTTAAACATTTCTCAAGTAAAATGTGCACAAATTTGTTTGCATCCCTGTTCATGAGCATTTCTCATTTGCTAAGATCATCTATCCACCTGACAGGTGTGGCATATCAAGAGCCTGATTAAACAGCATGATCGTTACACAGGTGTACCTTGTGCATGGGACAGGGCATAAAATGTACTTTTTGGTCCACCAGCCACAATGGCAGGTAGATCAAAAAAATCTACCAGCCACTCAGACCTTTTACCAGACAAAATTACACCAACAAAACACATAGAAACGGATTATAATGCTTTGTAATGTTTAGAAAACAAATGTGTTACTAGTAAGAAGTAATGTGGTATATTGTTTTTCATTTTTGTGACCAAAATATGTTCTGTCAGAACTATGAAAATAGCTACTGCATCATTTATTTTACTATAAATGTGATCAGAAATGCTTGCACTATCTCGGGGAAGCTCATCTGCGTGCTCATCGTCCTCACCAGTGTCATGACCTAACTTCAGTTCGCCGTCACAACCAACTTCAATGGACAAATGCTCAACTTCGATGGCCACTGGCACACTGGAGAAGTGTGCTCTTCACAGATGAATCTCAGTTTCAACTGTACCAGGCAGATGGCAGACAGCATGTATGGCGTCATGTGGGTGAGTGGTTTGCTGATATCAACGTTGTGAACAGAGTGACCCATGGTGGGGGTAGGATTATGGTATTGGCAGGCATAGGATACGGACAATGAACACAATTCAATTTTATTGATGGCAATTTGAATGTACAGAGACTATGACAAGATCCTGAGGCACATTGTCGTTTCATTCATCCACCGCCATCACTTTACGTTTCAGCATGATAACGCACGGCCCCATGTCGCAAGCATCTGTACACAATTCCTGGAAGCTGAAAATGTCACAGTTCTTCCATGGCCTGCATACTCACCAGACATGCCACCCATTGAGCATGTTTGGGATTCTCTGGATCAACGTGTACGACAGCGTGTTTCAGGTTCTGCCAATATCCAACAAGTCATCACAGCCATTGAAGAGGAATGGGACAACAGCCTGACCTGGGCTGATAGCCTATTTGGCTGATAAACCTTAGTTTACAGACCAATATATTTTAAACTACATTGTTAGTTTACTTAGCATAGGGAAGATCATAATAACTATGCTACAAACAACCCACACAATTTATTTGCTTATGTTACCAGCATTGCACCGTGTAGATGCGAGAAAAATAGACTTGATGCCGTAGATGCCGTTTGAATTTAGCTTTAGTGTGCGTCTGTGTTAAGCTGTGTGTGTGTCTTGTTAGTCTATGTGTGATGAGGTGTGTGTTGGTGGGGGTGCTGTGTGAGTGTGTGGGGATGCTGAGAATTGTGTGTCTGTGATAGGCTGTGTGTGTTTGTGTGTGTGTGTTTTGGTAGGGGTGCTGTGTGCATACATGTGTGGAGATGTATGGTGTGCGTATTAAATATCTAATTTACATAATACAGAAAACCTGTATTATAATTTCATGAATTGTTTCAAATTGTTACAAACCACGCTTTGTATAACAATAATATGACCACCCTATGCACAAAAATTGTTGAATTTAAGAATCTAGAAAGGTAATTTAGTGCCATTATTGACTAGGGATTAACATTTACCTGTCAGCAACTGTTGACCTTTTCTGGTAACTTGAAAATAAGATCTTAGTAATTGTAAATCCTATCCTCATGAAATGAAATGTTGTGTGTTCTCTATAACATGGAATACAAAGTATAACACCAGAACCAATGTTTTATTTAGTCCCATAACACCCCACCCTAAACATTGTGGCGATATAAAATGGCATAGCAGTTCAGTCGTCTTTTGTCCTCGTCTTGTCGTGTCCCGTATATATATATATATATATTTACAACTTTTTTCACATACATTTTATTTTTATTTTCCATCAATTCATCTTCAAAACACTCTCCTGCAACCCACTTCACCAATTTATAAAAAAAGTATTATTTACCTCAAATCTGTAATCCTCCAAGAAGCTAGCCAGAAACTAGCCAGAAACTAGCCAGGAGCTAGCCAGAAGCTAGCCCAGAAGCTAATCCAAAAGCTAATCAGAAGCTAGTTTAGAAGCTAGTTAGCTTATTTACTGGCAAATCGTTAGTATTCAGCTACAAGGTACATTATACCTTGATGCCAGAAACTAGCCAGAAGCCAGCCAGGAGCTAGCCAGAAGCTAGCCCAGAAGCTAATCCAGAAGCTAATCAGAAGCTAGTTCAGAAGCTAGTTGGCTTCTTTCCTGGCAAATCGTTAGTATTCAGCTAACCACGGTATTCAGCTAACCATCCTTTAGCTCGAAAATCTATCGCCAGTTTGGTACGGCGCAGCGCGGAACGGAACATACTGGACCAATTTTTCTCTCCATGTCCCTGGATTTCAACTGCTCTCTGGACATTCATACCCGGATCTCACAGTTAGCTAGCTGCTATCCGTGTGACTATTGGCTTTCGTCGATTCCGGAGCAAACATCAATTATTCCGGAGCTAGCCAGCTCCGTCAATCACTCCTGGGTTCCATCAATCACTCCTGGGCTGCAGTCACCTATCCGGACCCGTTTTACTGCCTACGCGGAGCCCCACCGGGCCTTCATAACTGGACTGCCGACGTTATCTACCCGAAGGAGATCCGGTTGGCTCATCCATCGCGACGTTACCTGAACGCCCATCTGCGGCCTGCTAAACGTTAGCTGTCATAACGGCTGCTATCTGAATAGACAATCGGACAATTGACTTATTTTTATTATTATTATGTTTTCTTCTTGGGCCTCTATAACTATATCTATTGTTTTTATTTTTGTTGTTGTTGTGTGATTTGGATTAATCCCCTCTACCACACGGAACCCCACTAATCTACTGACGGAACGCAAGAGGTGGCTAACAACAGACCTCCATCCTATGCTAGCTTGCTACCGATGGCCTGGCTGGCTGTCTAAATCGCCGTGACCCCCAACCAACCTCTCCACTCACTGGACCCTTTTGATCACTCACCTAAGCATGCATCTCCTTAATGTCAATATGTCTTGTCCATTGCTGTTCTGGTTAGTGTTTATTGGCTTATTTCACTGTAGAGCCTCTAGTCAAATCAAATCAAATCAAATCAAATCAAATTTTATTTGTCACATACACATGGTTAGCAGATGTTAATGCGAGTGTAGCGAAATGCTTGTGCTTCTAGTTCCGACAATGCAGTGATAACCAATAAGTAATCTAACTACACCTTATACCTTATCCAACCTATTAGTTCCACCACCCACACATGCAATGACATCTCCTAGTTTCAATGATGTTTCTAGAGACAATATCTCTCTCTTCATCACTCAATACCTAGGTTTACCTCCACTGTATTCACATCCTACCATACCTTTGTCTGTACATTATACCTTGATGCTATTTTATCGCCCCCAGAAACCTCCTTTTACTCTCTGTTCCAGACTTTCTAGACAACCAATTCTTATTGCTTTTAGCCGCACCCTTATTCTACTCCTCCTATGTTCCTCTGGCGATGTAGAGGTGAATCCAGGCCCTGCAGTGCCTAGCTCCACTCCTATTCCCCAGGCGCTCTCTTTTGACGACTTCTGTAACCGTAATAGCCTTGGTTTCATGCATGTTAACATTAGAAGCCTCCTCCCTAAGTTTGTTCTATTCACTGCTTTAGCACACTCTGCCAACCCGGATGTTCTAGCTGTGTTTGAATCCTGGCTTAGGAAGACCACCAAAAATTCAGAAATTTTAATTCCAAACTACAACATTTTCAGAAAGGAAAGAACTGCCAAAGGGGGCGGTGTTGCAATCTACTGCAAAGATAGCCTGCAGAGTTCTGTCCTACTATCCAGGTCTGTACCCAAACAATTTGAACTTCTACTTTTAAAAATTCACCTCTCTAAAAACAAGTCTCTCACCGTTGCCGCCTGCTATAGACCACCCTCTGCCCCCAGCTGTGCTTTGGACACCATATGTGAACTGATTGCCCCCCATCTATCTTCAGAGCTCGTGCTGCTAGGCGACCTAAACCTAAGCCCCCGTGATATGCAGCTTTTCAGGGAAGCTAGAAACCATTATACACAGGCAGTTAGAAAAGCCAAGGCTAGCTTTTTCAAGCAGAAATTTGCTTCCTGCAACACTAACTCAAAAAAGTTCTGGGACACTGTAAAGTCCATGGAGAATAAGAACACCTCCTCCCAGCTGCCCACTGCACTAAAGATAGGAAACACTGTCACCACTGATAAATCCACCATAATTGAGAATTTCAATAAGCATTTTTCTACGGCTGGCCATGCTTTCCACCTGGCTACTCCTACCCCGGGCCAACAGCACTGCACCCCCACAGCAACTCGCCCAAGCCTTCCCCATTTCTCCTTCTCCCAAATCCATTCAGCTGATGTTCTGAAAGAGCTGCAAAATCTGGACCCCTACAAATCAGCCGGGCTAGACAATCTGGACCCTTTCTTTCTAAAATTATCTGCCGAATTTGTTGCCACCCCTATTACTAGCCTGTTCAACCTCTCTTTCGTGTCGTCTGAGATTCCCAAAGATTGGAAAGCAGCTGCGGTCATCCCCCTCTTCAAAGGGGGGGACACTCTTGACCCAAACTGCTACAGACCTATATCTATCCTACCATGGCTTTCTAAGGTCTTCAAAAGCCAAGTCAACAAACAGATTACTGACCATTTCGAATCTCACCATACCTTCTCTGCTATGCAATCTGGTTTCAGAGCTGGTCATGGGTGCACCTCAGCCACGCTCAAGGTCCTAAACGATATCTTAACCGCCATCGATGAGAAATATTACTGTGCAGCCGTATTCATTGATCTGGCCAAGGCCTTCGACTCTGTCAATCACCACATCCTCATCGGCAGACTCGACAGCCTTGGTTTCTCAAATGATTGCCTCGCCTGGTTCACCACCAACACTGTGTTAACAACCCTCCAGGCAAGCTTCAATGCCATACAACTCTCCTTCCGTGGCCTCCAATTGCTCTTAAATACAAGTAAAACTAAATGCATGCTCTTCAACCGATCGCTACCTGCACCTACCCGCCTGTCCAACATCACTACTCTGGACGGCTCTGACTTAGAATATGTGAACAACTACAAATACTTAGGTGTCTGGTTAGACTGTAAACTCTCCTTCCAGACCCATATCAAACATCTCCAATCCAAAGTTAAATCTAGAATTGGCTTCCTATTTCGCAACAAAGCATCCTTCACTCATGCTGCCAAACATACCCTTGTAAAACTGACCATCCTACCAATCCTCGACTTTGGCGATGTCATTTACAAAATAGCCTCCAATACCCTACTCAACAAATTGGATGCAGTCTATCACAGTGCAATCCGTTTTGTCACCAATGCCCCATATACTACCCACCATTGCGACCTGTACGCTCTCGTTGGCTGGCCCTCGCTTCATACTCGTCGCCAAACCCACTGGCTCCATGTCATCTACAAGACCCTGCTTGGTAAAGTCCCCCCTTATCTCAGCTCGCTGGTCACCATAGCATCTCCCACCTGTAGCACACGCTCCAGCAGGTATATCTCTCTAGTCACCCCCAAAACAAATTCTTTCTTTGGCTGCCTCTCCTTCCAGTTCTCTGCTGCCAATGACTGGAACGAACTACAAAAATCTCTGAAACTGGAAACACTTATCTCCCTCACTAGCTTTAAGCACCAACTGTCAGAGCAGCTCACAGATTACTGCACCTGTACATAGCCCACCTATAATTTAGCCCAAACAACTACCTCTTTCCCAACTGTATTTAATTCATTTATTTATTTTGCTCCTTTGCACCCCATTATATTTATTTCTACTTTGCACATTCTTCCATTGCAAAACTACCATTCCAGTGTTTTACTTGCTATATTGTATTTACTTTGCCACCATGGCCTTTTTTGCCTTTACCTCCCTTCTCACCTCATTTGCTCACATTGTATATAGACTTGTTAATACTGTATTATTGACTGTATGTTTGTTTTACTCCATGTGTAACTCTGTGTCGTTGTATCTGTCTAACTGCTTTGCTTTATCTTGGCCAGGTCGCAATTGTAAATGAGAACTTGTTCTCAACTTGCCTACCTGGTTAAATAAAGGTGAAAAAAAAAAGTTAAACCTAAATGTGTTTTTGATAACATTAGTTGAGTCAATTATATAATTCCCGTTAGCTATCTTTCAAAAAAATTGAAGAAAAAAAATTGCTAGGAAAACTTGGGGGGGCCAAATAAAACCTCTTGCAGGCCAAATTTGGCAGCTGAGGAACCCCGCAATAGGACGTGTACTGTTGTTGTCACGTTATTGCCATATGATTTCACATGTTGTGTTGTTTAAACACTTTTATCACACTGATTTGTGAGTAACAAGTAGGTAAATGAATTAGCTAGTTGAGTTTACACACTTCCCATGCATTGTTTATACTCCGGCTAGTCTAAATAGCTGACTTTAGCTCAAAGGGTTAGCTAGCATGTTTTTTTTGAAAACAACAAAATCTATTTAGATATTCACATTAATTATGTTCTGTCATAGCTAGCTACTTACTCAAACTCAAGACGTTTTTTCAAATATGTACGACAACGTCTACAATTTCAGTTCAGCGCGGTTCATTCACAGAGGAATTGGGGTCATATCGGAATGTCTCGTATGTGTAAAATAGAATTATGTCAGGTGGGAAACAAAGCCAGCCACATAGAGAACCTATAATTCATATAATTCATTACTACCATTTGTACTAAAATCATGACGGATTTGCTGCACGCATTAATTTGTTAAATTGAACATTGTTTGCAATCAATCCAACTGAGTGTATTGCATAAAAATCATACAGATTGAAATAACATTGCAGTTGTAATATAATCCCATACAATTCTAGATATGACAAAAGCAATTTAAAAAACTTCCTTGTGAATTTGAACCAAGGTCTTATTTCAATGAACAGGGAAGTATCCCGAATAAGTAGTTATTTATTTTTTTGTCTGTATTTCATCCTATTCATCCTTATTTCATTAAGTGCAAAGGCCTCCATTTTTGGGTCCATCTAATTGTCCATCTCTTGAGGCCTAACTGTCACAAGCCAAGAGAGGAAGTGATCTGTATTGGGCACTAATATACTGTGAACTGTGTGAACCTGATGCGAAAAAGGTATGCCACCATAACCACCTATATATAAAGAATATTGACGGATAAAGCTATCATCATTTTTATTACACGCCAACATTGATATTTATGAGGAGAACTCATCTGACAGAGGGAACTGTTGCTTCAATCATAATCACAGTAACAGAAGGCTGCTGTGATTCAACTATGAGAAATATATCTGTTTAGAGCACAGTTTCATGATCAATTACTGTTGTCACAAAGGTTGTAAAACCTTATCACAATTATATAAACATCACATACATTTATTGAAGGCCATGAAAGTCCTTCATTTTCACTTTGCTGAAAATAGACTATCCAATTAAAATGAGAGAGAGAGCAGGGCCTGTGTTGCTCTTTCAATGTGCTCATGTTTTCTGGAGTGTCACTGAAACTGGAGTGTAGTTTTGTGATGGGGACTGTGTTGCCATAGTAATGAAATATACGGGGCTCTTAGAGCAAGACGAATAATGCCAGAACTATTACCTAACTTTCCTCTGTGCCTTACAATGTTTTTACCATGTTTGTGCTGCTACCATGTTGTGCTTCTGCCATGTTGTGTTGCTACCGTGTTGTTGTCCTACTGTGTTGCTACCATGTTGTGTT